>NW_021634193.1:0-26969 GCF_004799145.2 Neltuma alba | reverse complement strand
TGGTGCTAAAACCCGTTTGTTAGCTAGATTCATGTTTGATATATATATTATATATATATATATATAATAATATAGTTATTTCGATTTTAAAATTACCTTTTTTTTTGGGGTCAACATACTCTAATTTCGATTACAAACACTTTGACATAAGAAATGAATATATAAAACTAGGTCTCAGTTATTTTTAAAATAGCTGTATATAAAGTCAATATTTTCAGAAGTTAATATTTCTCTTTCTAAAATGGTCTCAATTTTTTTCCCAGTAAATTATTTGTGAAATTATAAAATGAATGATAGAAAGCTAAGCGTTTAAAAATATCCTTTTTCTATATGGAAAAAGTTTCCAAATGGATTTTCACACTCGCCAAATTTAACAGAAGGGCAACAAAAATTGATGTGATTTATGGTGACAATGAAGCCAATAAAATGAGTTAAGACTTTGCAATCTAATTCAATTATTATTAGATAAGTACATGTTCAAAAATTCATAGTTTACCGTGACCCAATGTTTTATCCACGCATATATATAATTTTAGAAGAATTTTTTAGGATTAAAAAACACATTTATTTTTAAATAAATATTCTTTTTGAATGATTTAATTTAAGTTTTTTATTCGAGAACATGATTTTCAATGCCCATGCTCCTTCCAACCATTTTTGGTATAAAAAATAAATTATTAAGGGAATTATTCTCTTAGGCTGAAAATTTGGATCCTCTTAAAAAAAATCATAGTATTAAAAGAAGCGCATCCAATTAAGTGCTACAATACTAAAATTAAATTTGACCTAGTAGTAGTACTAGTTGTCATATAATTTCTGGCAAAACAATTATCATATAATTGAATAAAAGAGTTATTTTTATTAGACTCAATTAAGTTGTTTTAATTAATCAAACGATTAGAAAATTAGAATCTGTTCAAAGTAATCGTTATTTTTCATTGTCATTCTCACTTGTAGTTATGATAGTGCCTTTATCTGGAAAGACAACAATTCTGATAACCCTTCGAAAAAGGAAAAAGTTTTGATATTTTTGTCAACAACTTTGAGTTTTATTAAAAGAAAATAGTGTGACATTTACCAGCCCGGTCTTTCCATTTATTTGTTCCCTTACCTAACTATATTTAATTATGCTTCTGGGTTTATCAGCAAGATAATTAAAAAAATGTTAACTTTAAGGGTTATTATATAATACTAAGAGCTAGTTGACTAATTTGAAGAGATTAAAGAAAAAAATTACGTTAGTTATTTGTAATAAATATGTGTTGTCTTTCCTAAAATATCTTTGCTAATCAAGTGTATTGGCTATAACTACCATTGTTATGAGGACTATCTTGGAAAAAAATGCATAAATATGAGAGACAAAATGGATTGGGGTCTTATATTTAGGATCAAAATAAAAGTTAAATAATGTTTTATATTAAGAATCAGAGGTAGTATTATGTTGTCCGAAACTGTTCTTCTTAATTATTACTACACGGTTATTTAATTAT
This sequence comes from Neltuma alba, assembly GCF_004799145.2. Classification (NCBI taxonomy): domain Eukaryota; kingdom Viridiplantae; phylum Streptophyta; class Magnoliopsida; order Fabales; family Fabaceae; genus Neltuma; species Neltuma alba. The sequence continues at coordinate 25,479 of NW_021634193.1, read as the reverse complement.
ATCATTAGATCCTTACTGAAAGTAAAGAAAATTGACGTGTCTTAAAGTAAAATTTAGGAAATACGTAGTTTAATCTTTTACAATTTATATATTTTATTATAACAATATCTATTAAATTAAATAAATATTGTTGTAGATTTTATTTTAATTGAGATATTGTGATTCATATTGATCAGGCTAGGATTTTGTTATATTTTTATGATTAAGATTTATTTATTTATTTTATATAAATTCTTATAAAACACTTGTTTGACAATTATTAGAGTTATACAAAATTAATATAAATCTGGAATTATACAGAATACATAGTTGTTATATTTTTATTTAAACAATAATTCAGACTAGATTATTAATCTCTGTTTTTTTTTTGGGTCAAAATAACCCAAATTTTCTTATTACTAATCGCATGCATCAATTCCAAATATTAGAACTACCCAGATATTGATGCAACAAAATTTAGAAACGGAAAAATTAAATAATAAAAAAATCTCTAAATAAAATAAAATTATCAAAGAAACTCACATATTTTAGAATATTCCACTTCTTGTAAAACCAGCCTGCAAATTGTCAGAGCAGCCTAATGCCGTCAAACCAAATATTCTATGATTATAAATCTAGAAGCTTAATCTCTTCTTTTATAAAATAATTAGCAAAAATGTCAAATAAAGACCCATAAATTATTAAATTGCAAAGGGGTTACCTGAATAAGCCAAATTGTCAGGAGGGACTCGGTCTCAAATTGCAATTAGCAAATGTAAGTGAAAAGACAGAATAGCCCCTCAGTAATTTGAACAAATTGAAACCGTGGCACGTAGTCCCCCTACTATCAACAACTTCCCACTTTTTTTTTTTTTTTGCATTCCCCCTATTCTCGCGCACCTCCTTACTGCCATTTTGCCATAAGAGTAGTGTCGAGAGGAGTGTTGCAACTGTAAAGAGCATATTTGCTGTAACAGAGGTAAACAGAATAGTGGTTTATCGGCATTGTGGAAGGGTTTAGGGAAGGACAAGGCACCGTTGAACAATAGGGCAGCAATCGTGATTGGTGATCAAAGTCAACATCTACGTTGGGTGACTAATTATGGTAAGTTTGATGGCTAATTTTGTTTGGGTTGGTTGCTGCAAGAATGTGATTCATTGGCGAGAAGAGTTTAGGACGAGAAAGTAGAAGTACCCAATTGTGATTGAGTGATGAAGAATGTTTTGATGTGAACTATATATGTTTTTTCTGTTAAATAACTTGTGGAAATGGTGTTTGCGTGGAGAGGGAATGACAATATCAGTTTCGTAGATGACAATAATAGCTGGGAAAATAACAATACAAGATTTGGTAAAGTGTAAATTGAATTAAAGAGGTACTGAAGTGTGTTTTGTTGTAAATGAGAAGATGGATGGTGGGATTTGACAAGTTTAGTAATCAAAATAACAATTTAATAATAGTAAATGACAAGTTGTTGATTAATTGGGAATAACAAGATGTCAATGCAAAATTGACAAGTTGGTAATGAGAAATAACAAGTTTGTAATAGTGAATAACAAGATTGCGATAAGGAATTGACAAGTTGATAATAGGAAATAACTTGTTTGAATAACAAAGATGAGTATGACAATTTGATAAGTTTATCATTTCAAATGACAAGTTAATAACTGTAAATGACTCGTGTATGATTAGAAATAACAATTATGATAAGTAGATGGGAATAACAAGTTGAGTTTAAAGATTTGACAACTTTTGTAGAGAAAATAACAAGTTTATCATAGGCGTTTGATTGACAGAATGAGTGTTGACAGAGTTGTTGTTAGTTAATTAATAAGTTGTTTTAGTGAATTATTGTATGTTGAATGTTTTGTAGGAAAAAAGACATGGCAAATGAGAAAGCCTCGACATCGAAACTAGTACACAATGGCTGGTTGCTATTCAAAAGGGAGTATCTGGCAACATTAGGTGACAGTGATATCAGAGGCAAACAAAAAAGAGACGTTCTGTCAAAGGCATGGAGAGCTTTGTCTGATGAAAAGAGGAAGAGGCACACAGAGTAGACAAAGAAAACAAGGCTAGAAAAGATAAAAGAGGAGAAAAAAAGAAATATGTACCATCATTTTTAACCCGAGTGTCCATGAAAGGTTTTAAGAAATTACCACACTTTGTGAATAATGATGATGAGTTAAGGGATAGGGTGGAAAGGATAGGATTTGGAAGCTTGTTAAAGGTTAGATTGAAGAGACTCCCCCGTGATCTCATTGTGACTATGCTAAGATCATATGACCCACTAACATATCAATTTACAATCCGAGAAAAAACTGAGAAAATAGGAGCAGAACATGTTGATAACCTCCTAGGAATACGCCATGGTGGGGAGAAGATTAAAGTTGAAGTTTTGGAGGATGATGAAATATACAAGAACTTGAAGAATCAGTATCAGAGAGTGTCATTCAACAAAATACTGAATGACATTATTTTTGGGGAGGAGGATCACATATTTGAATTATTGTTTGTCCTATACACACTAGGTACCTCTTTATATTGGTGGGAAAAAACTGAGGAAATAAGACCAGAACATGTTGATAAGCTCCTAGGAATACGCCATGGTGGGAAGGAGATTAAAATTAAAGTTTGAGAGGATGATAAAATATACAAGAACTTGAAGAGTGAGTATCAGAGAGTGTCATTCAACAAAATACTGAATGATATTATTTTTGGGGAGGAGGATCACATATTTGAATTCTTGTTTATCCTATTCACGCTAGGTACCTTTTTATATCTGTCATCTAGCTCAGAAGTGAGTGAGAAGCTGGTGAGAGTCATGCGTTCCATAATGGATGACTTTAGAAAGTATGATTGGGCAACACATATTAAGGAGGACCTATGGAATGAAATGGCCTACTCTGTTGGTAGCTGCATATACTTGCTTTTGGTATGACTATTTTGTTTCTCACTGTGTTTAATTTTATTGGCGATATGAACAATGTAATTGGTAATGATATGTGGTGTTGTAGCTTTTTTTCGGTAAGCATTTTAACCTCAGCCAAGGTGCAAAACGAGGCTCTGCCAATGCTATCCAATATTGGACAGATGAGAAGATCAAATACTTGGCAAGTACTGAGAGGAAGAGCGTCAGGGGGATTTTGTATGGTAAGAAAGGGAGTGATGTTGTATTTGGCAAAGACAAGAGGATAAATGTTAACTCTCTGGATCCAATATGTGTATCTTTGGTAGAGTGATATTGTTGGTGAAATGAACTTGTTGTTTGTGATAGTTATGTTGTCATTTGATAAACTGAACTTGCTATATATAAAACTTAAGTTGTGAGTGGATCAAGTGAACTTGTCATTTGCTATAGTTGACATTGTTACTTGATAAACTTAACTTGTCAAATACGGTACCAAAGTTGTGATTGGGTAATGTGAATTTGTCATTTGCTAAATTTTGGTTTGGGTTGTTATTTGATAAATTTATTATTGATTATACTTGAGTTGTGATGGGGTCAAGTGAACCTATCACTTATTATAATATAGTTATTATTTGATATACCAAAGTTGCTAATTATAAGACTGAAGTTGTGATGGGGTAAAGTGAACTTGTCATTTGTTATAGTGTTGTTGTTATTTGATGTATCGAAGTTACTAATTATAATTCCAAAGTTGTGATTGGGTAAATTGAACTTGTCCATTTGATATAGTGAAGTTGTTATTTTGATATACCAAAATTGTTATTCGCAATAGTGACAGGTTGTTATTTGTTATAGTGTAGTTAGCTTGTTATTTGATAAACGTCATTTTCATACCGGAGCTGAAGCAGTTACATGCACAATTAATGAAGAGGATAGAAGAAAGCCATCAGAGGTTGATGAATATGATAGATGAGGAGCTGTTGAGCGTGCACATTCTAAGAGAGAGAAATGGCAAGACAAAAGGAAGAGCTCATGCTGAGACACTCACATCAATTGTCAGTGGCTCTAAAGATGATGATGAGGAGAGACAGAATGTTGGTGAGACTAGTGAAACTATGCAGAAGAATGATAGAGGGAGTGATGGTGAGAGTAGTGAGAAGAAAGAGAAAGAGAAGGATGACAGAGGGAGTGATGATCAGACAAGTCAGGAGAAGGAGAAGGATGATTGGGGGAGTGATGATGAGACAAGTGAGGAGGAGGAGGAGGAGGAGGAGAAGGAAAATGATGATGGAGAGAATGATGATGAAGATAGTTAGGAGACGGATGATGAGGTTTTGCTGCTATATATAAATGAGCACTGTTATCATTATATCTAAACATATTACAAATATCACCTTCATGATAAAGATCAATTAGTATGTTGTCAGCAAACTTAACTGTGTATTTAATCTCACACCCTTTAACATTATTGCCTATCTATTGGGATATTATCTCCCTTAATTTCTTGAGTATTATCCCTTCTTTTATACTGCTTGCTCTCACACTTCCTCCAACGTATTTAACTTCACCTTTCTTATTTATTTCAGAATACCTACCAACATGAAAAAAAAACAAAACAAATCCTTCTAATAGCTTGACCTATTGTTACAGTTCATTTTCTCGTGCTAACTTGGAACAACAATTTACATATAATAAATATATCAACTTCAGTATACTTTTATTCGATCAAACGAATCATTTGCATTTAGAAATCAAGACCAACTACCTCTTCTCTTCCTTACTTGACATTAAGGTTTTACAAGTTCGACATTCTAAATGACAAGATCTTCATTCCCTCCCCTCATTGCACCACATTAAACTTCACACTCAAACTAACAATCATTACCTCCTTCCATTTTCCTTCTCGGACTCTACCATTCGTGACATTCCTAGCACAAATCAGTGGCAACGTGTCCCATGAAAATCACAAGTCAACAATCTAGCTACAAAGACAAAAATTTTGAAGCTCAACCCAACTGAAACCCCCTTAAACAACATTATTCTATAATCAACTCTGACTCTCACTCCCTCCATACCTATCACCCAACAACCCACAATGTCACTCGCTACATTTAAGAACAAGATGACATTCCTTGGTCTTAGAGGGTAGAGAAGAAGAGTAGTTTACTTAGAAACATTACTTACTTGATTCTCAAGCTTGTGTACCACTCAGTCTTCTCCTCCAAGCTCTCCACCGATCAGATTCTTTGTCTCAGCCTTCGTTAATGAAGCTGTTTTAATGAGGGGTAATTTCGTCTTTTTGCCAACATTTGCTAATTACAACTTGAGATTGAGTCTCTCCTGGCAATTTGGCTTATTGAGGTGACCTCCTTGTAATTTTGATAATTCGGGGGTTTTTGTTTGCTATTTTTCCAAATAATTAATTTAATTTCCTAAAAAATAATTAATTTCATTTTTTAATGTACCAACTTGCTTGCACTCTCTCTGCCTTATCACCACGCTAACAATGTTTTTCTGTTTTTATCTGACGTATTACCTTATGATTCAGATATATCAAGGGTGATATAAATAGGATTTTTTTAATTAATTTTTAATTTAATATTAGTGTGTGTGTGTGTATTTATATGTTAGTATCTTCGCTGGCGAATACCAAGTAAACGACTGATACTATTGGGATCGAGGAGGCCAAAGCGGAGACTTCCATATTGTTCATTGACCGGTAATGAAGGATTCCGTCATCGCCGGCAGCGTCGACAAAACCTCATCATCGGCCGGCGTCGACCTCACAAAGCCGCCGTCGTGGAGCTCCGGCGGCTCCGGCAGCCATGGGCTGGTGAAAAGAGTGACGAAAATGAGTGCCGTGTTCGTGGGGTTCACCGTCTTGTGGGTATTTCTGTATAACTCTGCGTCTCCCTTCGGCTTCCCCGTCATCTCTCATTACCTCACCGCCGCCATGCCCGCCGTCACCAAGGTCACCACTCTCTCTCTCTCTCTAAAACTTACACTGTTTTGTCTGGTTTTGCATCGCGGTGCCCATTCTGGTTTTGCTTGATGAAGGTGCGAAACCCAGAAACAATATTGGATTTTGAATCATAGGTTTTGATTCTTTTCTGTGTTCTTGAAATCCCTTATGTTCTGTTGTGAAACTGAATCCTCTATTGTCGCGGTTTAAGGGAGAGCGAGATAACTGTGATTGGACTTTTTTTTTTGGTTGTTGAAAGTTTTAATATATTATGTATAATAATATTTTATTATTGGAGAGGATACATGTTGCTTTTTGTTTGGGGAAAAAAGTTAGATTTATGAAGCAAAATATGTTTACATAGTTAATTATTATTACTAATTTGATAATTATTAGTCCTTCTGCTCTATGAGTCATTTGGTAGGTTGAATTTAGTTTTAAACATAAGATTTGAATCTATTTTGTATTTTGTATTTATTATTTTTTCTTAAACTAATTTACCCAATTTTTAAATTTTTTTCTTTTGGTAAATGAGTTTTCATGTGAGTGGCGATACAGGACAAGAATCACTTAAAAAGGTAGGGATGAATTTAGAAAGAAGGGGAAATAGTGGGGTATAATTAATTTTCAAAAGTTCGTATAATTATAATATCGGCAGTTACTTGTGGGTTGAGTTGATATTTCAATTTCATGGATGAGTTTTCATGTGAGGGAAAAGCGGAGATAGAGGGCAAGAATTCAAGGGGCCAAAAGGAAATAGTGGGGGCAATACTTGCAAATAATGAAAGTAGTGGGGACACATATATAATTAAAAAAACTGGGGTGATGGCGAAATAAGTGGGCGGATTCAACTCCCCACAGGGAAGTGTGCCCCATGCCAAGTCAAGTCGTCAGCCCAAAAGTTTTGATCTTTCACAGTAAATATTGTAGTGGCAGAAGTAGCGGGTTATTATTATTATTTTTTTAAAAAAACTGTCTTCACCCTTTTTAACCTTTTCGATAAATATTTGGAAAATAATTAATAAGCCTCTTCAATTTGGAATTTGAATAAAATAATTAATTACTTTCTAGTTTCTAGCAATAGCGACCCCGTGAACAATTCAATAATTGTACTCAGCCAAACCTCATTAATTTTATTGAGATAAAATAATTAATATTTAAATCAGCAATTTGATTTAGATTTCAAAACGGGATATTTGTCCAAATAACTAATGTTCACAAAAAGTATTAGTTTAATTAGTAACAGTGAAATTCTTGTTTAGTAGTTTAATATCTTTTTGAAAGAAATACCATAATAAATTACGTGAATACAGCTTAATTTTTTAAAAAATTTCTTGTGATGATTAATTATTTTTCTAATAATTAAAACTTAAAATTAAATAAAGTTTGCTCATTTTAGAAAGAATGACAATTGAAGACTGTGGAAAAAGTTAATACAAAATTAATATAATTTTTACTAGTGTTGAACTTTCAAATATATTACTCAAAATTTCATATTTCTAACTTACAAGATTTTATTCTTCATTAATTTTCTTATATACATTTTTAGTTAAAGTTAGGGTTAAAATGCTAATAATTTGGAAGCCCAATCATAAGTCCAACGACACGAAGACTCCTCTGTAAATACTCCTCCGATCCTTAATACAAGACTAATTTAACTAATTTGATTAGATTAAGAAAATTAATAAATATAAGACATGGGTCTTATATTTAGAATCAAAACCAACTCAAAATTGAGTTTTATATTAAGGACCGGAAAGGGTATTTTTTTTTTGGCTTGACTCTGTAGATCTCATTTGCAACGTCAAATCATCAGTACCTGTCCATCTAATTTTTTTAAGTTAGAATTAAGATCCATTAAAGTGTATATTTAATGGCCACATTTTAATTAATAGCTATCGTCTCTCATCTTGTTGGAGAAATCTGTGTGTGATATTTTGTAACTTTGTGATGATGTATGCAAGTGGGGGATGTACAGTAAGGCCACTAAATGTGTATGTGTTTGGTGATGGACTTACTATGAATGGTGATGTGTGAAATACTGAAAGGAATAAAGTGTCAGAACTTGAAGGCTCTTATTTATTTGATTTGGGATGTGACATTAATGCCTCACCACCCACCCTTACTTGTTATCCAAAACCCACCTCTCTTCAACGTATTCAACTCTAGACCTCTGTTCATCACAGAGTGACGACAAATTATAATGAGTTCCTGAATTATTATTCTCCTAGTCCATGTATAACGTACTCACTAAATAATTTATAAATATTAAAAAAATTAATTAAATTAATTATTTTTGTAATAAATTCGTATTGATTCCTCTAATTGATTAATAAGGATAACTTGAAAATAAAATTATAAATTTAAAAAACAAAATGGACTGAAGCTTTATATTTAATATCACACCAAATACTAAACTGGCCTCTGTTTGAGGTGGGAAGAAGCATGTACATCTCTTTTATATACACCAGGGACAATGTGATTTATCTTCCATTGCATACAAAGCATGGGCTATAATAGTATGTATAATATCTCTCTCTCTCTCTCTCTCTCTCTCTCTCACCCACGCATCTACCTTTTACGTACAACATCAAAGCATGACTTGTTTATCTCATGATTAGTACAAAGCGTAAGTTTAATTTGCTACAAAAGGTGAGCTACTAGATTAACATCTTCATATGCATGTGAGTTCATTGTTCTGTTTTACCTCTAACCGCTGTGTGTATATACAGAGTAATGATCAAAATGTGATTCTCCCGAACGATGCACTAATAACTTGCTCTTTGTAACGCCTTTTTCCTGTTTGACGAAATGCTTGTGCGAAATTATGATATCTGCAGGGAGAATATGATCCGAAGCTAGAGAGTGTTCTGAGACGTGCGTCGATGGGGAACAAGACAGTGATAATAACAACACTAAACGATGCGTGGGCAGAACCAGGATCGATATTTGATCTGTTTCTGGAGAGCTTTCGAATTGGGAAGCAGACGAAGAAGCTTGCGAGGCACCTGGTGGTTGTAACCTGGGACCAGAAGGCACATGATCGTTGCACTGCCTTGCACCCACATTGTTATCGCCTTGAAACTAGCGACAATTTCACCAATGAAGCTTTCTTCATGACCCCAGGTTACCTCCACATGATGTGGAAGAGGATTGAGTTTCTGGGCTCTGTCCTTGAGATGGGCTACAGCTTTGTCTTCACGGTATGTTTGGCTTTCTTCTTCAATACTTCACACCAGACATCTACATTCATCTCAATCCTAGTACTAGCAAGAATTGAGGTTTCCCAAATTCGAAAGTGATCAAGTGTATGTGATAAGCATTATAAATCGCATCTCAGAAAACCTCACCAAGTATGGCGTGGTTTATAAGTTCAAGGGTTAATGACCCACACTTTAGCTGCTAACCAGACTTAAATAACTTCCGTGTTTAGGCCATCAATTGATATAAGATGGTCTTTATTATTTTAAAAGACCGCAAGTTAACCTGTTTTAGAAAGCAATAAAGCAATTTTCTAACATCGTGGTCACATATACTACTGTTCTTAGAGGCGCTTCAACCAAATCAAAGCACTTCATGATTCTTTTGTTTTTGGTTTGCAGGATACAGATATAATGTGGTTTAGAGACCCATTTCCTAGATTTTACAAGGATGCAGATTTCCAAATTGCTTGTGATTACTTCCATGGGAACCCACAAGACATGAGGAACATGCCAAATGGAGGATTCACTTATGTGAAATCTAACGACAGAACCATATGGTTCTACAAGTTCTGGTACAATTCAAGGAAACTGTACCCTAAACTTCATGACCAAGATGTGCTCAACAGGATCAAATGGAACCCCTTCATCTCCAGCATGAAGCTTCAGATCAGGTTCCTGGACACTGCTTATTTTGGTGGCTTTTGTCAGACTAGTAAGAACCTTGATCAGGTCTGCACCATGCATGCCAATTGCTGCATTGGCTTGGAAAACAAGATCAATGATCTTAAGATCTTGCTTGAGGATTGGAAGAAATATATGGCTTTGCCTCCTCAAGATGATCGTAATTCAACAACTTCACCTCTTCCTCATTGGACTGTTCCACAAAGTTGCAGGTAACCTCACGACATTTATTTTTCTCATATGATTATATTGTGTGTGTGTGTGATTCACCGATGATTTTCTACCAATTCACTGTATCTATTTGATTCCAGGAACTTATTTGATTAATGCCTTCTGCGACGTCCCATCTTCTCAATTTATTTTTATTTTTCTTTTAATCATTAGCTTGTAAATAAAAAGAGAGACATTTTAGTATTTTACAGTTACCAAGTGATATAGCTGTAATATGTTTTCTTTACTTCTTTACCATTGTTAGAAGTGCCAAAGCTGGACAATTTCATGATATTTGTCTATGAAACATTGAAAAAAAAAACTACACACCGCTTCATATAACTTCAAGATACCAAAATGTCACTTATTTTATTTAGAAGCCAATAATTGAAAAACAAAAAAAAAAAAAATCCCAAAAACCTCTCCTTTTCTCATATGATAATTTTGTGTGTGATTCACCAATGATTTTCTTCTCAATTTTTCTTTTGATTATTAGTTTCTAAATAAAACGAGAAACATTTTGGTATTTTAATTTGCAATTATGAAATGATATAGTATTATATATATTTTCAAATTTTCAAATTATCAAAATTGCATAATTTCTATTAATTGGTAGTATTGTTGAGATGGTTTTGTTTGGCTTGTTTGTTGCTGGTTATTTTGATGAAGAACATCATTTGAACGTGCTAGAAGAAGTAGAGGGATTACAACTTTGCATGTATAAGGTAGGTCAGGCTAATTTTTAATTACTATATTTTGAATTTAAATTGGTAGAATATTTTAATTATTAATATGGAAATCAAACTAACCCTACTACATAAATTGATTTTGAAGGTTGGAGAACTTATTCGTTGGAGTTTCAGATTTTACAGAAAATCTCTAAATTAATTATAAGTGAACAACAATTTGGTCAAGTTCTGGAAATTGTGTGGCAGGGACACTGAATTTTGCAATTGTGAATTTCTCCCTCCTCTCACTCTACCTTTATTTTTTCCGTCTAATTTTTATACTTGAAACATTTAGATTTTTTAATTATGTTTTTTTAATTAATTCCTCACATACAGTAAGCCTTACATCTCTATTTTATTTCCTAATTATCCAATTTCATAACTTCTTGTAAACGAAGTTCGATGTTGTCGTAAATGTAGATTTTTTTTTCTTTTGTCCCATATTATATTTTGTATGATTTCAATGAAAGAATTCTTTTAAACCATATTTTTTGGGTCAAATTTTAAACCATATTTTATTATATGGACAATTTTACGTGTACATATATGTTATGTACATATGGCTTATAATATCCCTTCTGTTTATTATCCAGATATTATATATACAATAAATCTATTGATTAGTGCGTAGCGTCAGCGTTGATTGTGATATTTTACTCTTGAAAATTACGATATGATAGTGGATGAAATTAATGTAACATAATGAAAAATAATAATGTAACATAATAAAACAAAATATCACTCCAATTAGTTTTTGGCTAAAATCACATTTAGTTAGTCAAAAAAATTAGTATTTTTTGGCGTGATTCTGACTATTTTTCTTAAGTAACGTCTATGATAGTTTTATAATTTTGATTTTAATATTTTGATTTGTTTCAAACTTTTTAATATAATAATTATTCTCTATTCATAAAATTAGTATTTTTTTTTGGCGTGATTCTGACTATTTTTCTTAACTAACGTCTATGATAGTTTTATAATTTTGATTTTAATAATTTATTTTTTTCAAACTTTTTAATACAATAATTATTTTTTATTCATAAAATTATTTTCACCAAACAAAATTAAATAGTTTGATTAGCAACACATAATGTAGATTGTTAGTTGATTACACATGTCGGATTATATTTTTTGGGTGGACAATATTTTTCCTAATTTATTACCATTCTAAAAGGGATTAAATTAAATAATTGAAAAAGCTTTGAATTTGTAGGCTTACTCATTTTCCACCTTTGAGATTTTATTCTTAATTGATCAAAGCAACCAAGAAAAAAAGATCTGGGGGTTGGGGGATGAACTTAAGAATTTGCTGAACAAGTCATGTAGCACTCTGGAAAGGTCGGTAGGTTGGCACCGTTTCTTCAATCATGTCCAATTTTAATAAATTGATACAAGGACATGCACTTAAAAAGTAAAATTTATTAAAATTAATTTTTAAAATTCTCATCATGCTATGCATATCAAGAGAAAATAACATTTAAAAAAAAACAAAAAAAACGTGTGAAAGTCGGCTTTAATTCTTGATATCCAATCAGTAATCTTTTTTCAAATTATATATTAGTTAGAGTTTAGTTTTAGATAACACCATGAAAGTTTGAGCCTGAACATGATAAGGACAATTTTTTGTTGCAAGGAATTTATGTGGGTTTAAATGTAGGTTAAAATTTCTTATTTTCTAAAGGATGCATTTGCAGTACACAGATAAATAGAAAATTGATTAGTATATGTATTAACATATATGAAATTATCCGTTTTGTTTTGGATAATTCAATTTTCTTTTCAGTTTGAGGAGCAGCCCATGATATATTTATTATAATGTTCTTTAATTAAATTACAAATGAAAAAAATTGATAAAAAGGAGCAAGACGAGTTTGTAGAATGAAAGCAAAATTCAGCATTATATCTATTCGAATTTTTTTTTTCAAGTACAGACAAAGCAGGGTAAAAACCATACAAAAGAAAAGAGCTAACTTGGAGCATTATCTTCCATTTGATGAGCATATCAAGCTAACTAATCAGCACAAGAAATCATTTATAAGAACAAACCCAAAGATAGCTTCTCATATACTCCCTCCGTTCCTTATTATAAGAGACAAATAACCGAAATACGTTGATAAAAAAAACAGTTAAAATTAGTTAAGAACAATTAATGTGTAAAAAGTATAATTTGTTTTTCAAAAATGCCCTCATTAATAAGGAAAGAGAGCATGAGAGAGAACAATTAAAATATTAAAAGAAAGATAAGTGGGAGGGAGAGAGAGTGTGAGTTGGAGATAATAAATATGAGTAAAATAGGAAATCAACACAAAAAAGTAGAGATAACTTTTAAGTGTCTCTTATATATAGGAACATACCATAAGTATCAAATATCTCTTAAGGAACGGAGGGAGTAATTTATTGATGGGTTGGTTTCTCAAAGACAAAAAATAGCAATGTTGGAGCTTCAAAGCTCACAATATGAGAATGATCTCCACCTGGTTAAGCCAAGAAATAACAGCCCTGCATATATCAATCAGTGATTGGTTCAGCTTTTTATTTTCCCTCTCTAACCAGAGCCATGCATTAGCATCACCAACAATTTAATATTGTTGAATCACTCTTGTTCCGTATTAGCCCAGTGATCAATTCTGTTTCTTTAACCTGATGTTGACTAGAGGGTTCCATACCTCTTTACGCTCTCACATGATCCTCTCATTGGCCTGTGGCTTCTGTCATTGCCATTCTGATCTCATATTCCATTACCAGTATTTGACGTAGTTCTTTTATGATCACTAACACAGATTTAAATAAGTTATAACAGGCGATTCATGACAGATAGATATGTAAGCCAATAATTATCTCACATGCAAGAGTATTATACATATCTTTCGATGGGTCCCATATCGCATTTGCTTATATTCAGAATTAGCCTGTTCCAATTTTTTTGTAAATCAAGTATATTTGAGAATCTCTCGATCAATATATATTGTGCAAGAAAAATCCATTTCCAGAGACTTTTACTGAGGCCATTGACTTCTGTAAATGTTTTATATTTTTTTGTTTTATTTGCTTATCCTCCCTTCTTTTCGTTCAAAAAATTGAAAAGAAAAAAAAAAGAATTTCATAACTCCCTTGTCAAGTAATTTACTTTTTTTTTTTTTTGGGTTTCTTATAGTTTTCTAACAGTAAGTTAAACAACATTATAAAGGGTCTGGACATTGTAACAAGAAAGCAAGCAAAACCACCAGTTCATATTGTTTGATTGTGAGAGCCATGGAAGAGGAAGGGCTAAAGCTGATTCTGTCAAGTGATGAAGAAGAAGAAGAAACAGCGAGCACAAAACTTGAGCTCACAGTAGATGAAGTCCTAGAAGGGTATGTGGGGTCCTTGGGGATCTCTCAAGTGCTGCATGTATTCTTAGTGTCACTGGCATGGATATTTGATGCCCAGAGTACACTGGTCGCCATATTCAGTGATGCACAGCCACCTGCTTGGAGGTGCAAAGCTCCTGGTCTGTGCCTCAACAACAGTAATAGTTCCAGCAACAGCACTGGTGGTTCTGTTTGTGAATTGGTACCAGGAACTTGGGAATGGATTAATGGCCACACAAGTTCTACCTTAGCTGAGTGGGGTCTTATATGTGACCGCAAGTTTCTTGCTGCAATTCCTTCTTCCTTCTTCTTTCTTGGTTCTCTCATTGGTAAATAATACCTGTTCCATAAGCTTTACTTCTTTAAATTCCTGTTTTGTTTTCTACATAACAACATGATGGCTCGAACCAAAAATTATTTATGTACTTTCACTTACCGGCTTATATTTCTGAGTTGAAGTATAAACACTATATCATCCCTAGTGGATTTTCCTCAACCAGTTAAAGTACATCTTTTGTTTATTAAGTCTGCTTGGCTCATGAGGGGGCTTTCTCCCTCTTCTAACCTCTCTCTTTCTCCCTAGAAGACTGGCCAATACAAGTAAGCAGTGTGGCAGCTAGTTGATACGCAAGACATGCTAACGTTATTTGGTGTTGGAAAAGAACTCCAATTGTTTAGAAGTTTTAAATAAAGTGAGATAGAATCCATCAATTCCAACCTTTTCGTCCATCAGCACGTTTTTACTAAAGTTATTTAATCTCAAGTTTCTAAAATAATCAGTTGTATTGTTAGGCAGATGTATTAGAAGCTATGGTGCAAAAGACTTGTTACAGGAGAGACTCTTTATAATGAATATCATGCTAATATGTATCTCTACTCATAATTTACTTGATCTACCTGATACTGTTCTTGATGAATAATAAACACTTACTGGTTGCTTAAATTTTGCTGCAGGGTCTGCTGTGTTTGGTCGCTTAGCTGACTCATGGCTGGGGAGAAAAAGAACAGTGCTGGTTTCCTGCATCTTAACCTCCATAACAGCCTTTGCTACATCTCTCTCCCCGAATGTCTGGGTTTATGCCGTCTTACGCTTTGCAATGGGCTTTGCCAGATCTGGAATTGGCATTTGCTGCCTTGTCCTCTCCACAGAATCAGTAGGGCGCGAATGGCGTGGTCAAGTGGGCCAATATGGCTTCTTCTTCTTCACAATCGGTTTTCTTTCCCTCCCTCTTCTAGCTTACCCAACCAGAACTAGCTGGAGAAACTTATACAGAATCTTTTCCCTTCTCCCTCTTGCATACGTTATCCTATGCCTCCCTTTTGTCTCGGAGTCACCACGTTGGCTTCTTGTCAGAGGAAGAGCCAAAGAAGCACTTGCAGTGCTAGATAGATATGCTAGACTCAATGGGAAGAAAAAGCTCCCTGACACACTCCGCCTGGCAAACCCTTCAGGACCCAAACAGGGCACCAGCAGTGAAAATGAAACAAACCCAGTAAACAACAAAGAGAGCCTTTGGACTACAAAATGGGCTGCAAAAAGAATGGCTATTGTTATGTTATCTGGGTTTGGAGTTGGGTTTGTTTACTATGGGATTCAACTGAATGTTGAAAATTTGAACTTCAATCTTTACATCTCAGTTTCGCTCAATGCATTAATGGAAATCCCTGCAGTTTTAATTAGCAGCTTCCTCTTAGGCTTCACCAACAGACGCTTACTGTTCTCTGTGTCCACTTACATGGCTGGGATTTCTTCCATCTTTTGCACTTTTCTCTCAGGAAAAGTATCAAACAGTTTGAAGGAACAAAAAATTGGAGGGAACTGGGCTCAACTGATCATCGAAGCAATCGGGTTCATGGGTGCTTCTACTGCATTTGACATCCTATATGTTTATTGTGTAGAGCTTTTCCCCACAAATGTGAGGAACTTCTCCGTTTCGATGTTGAGACAAGCTTTGATGTTGGGGGCTTCAATGGCGCCATTGGTGGTAGTGTTGGGACGTTTGAGTCCGTCACTATCGTTTCTGGTATTTGGTTTGTTATCGATCAGTAGTGGGTTGATGAGCTTGTGGCTTCCTGAGACTAGAAATGCTCCGTTGTATGAGACCCTGGAACAGCAAGAACAGAACGAGAAGCTTAATTGGGTACCTGAAGATTCTGGTTTGGAACTTGGAATATGATTGAAAGAAAATCTTAAGAACATAAAAAAAAAAAAAATCTTCTGTACTAACAATTAGATATCTTTCTCCTTCCCCAAGTTAAGGTTCTGGTCTGGTGTATGATCTAGATTCATAGTTGCAAGAAATGGCGACCTTGTTTGTCCTGTAAATTCTACATGTAGAAATATTTCAGAATACAACTTGATCACTTTAATATCACTACCAAAGAACCAAAAAAAATCACTTCAAAGGCCGCATGAATAATTGCTTTGGAAAATTTCTCTTCCGTGCTCTTCTTCTTCTAGTCGAAATAACAAAAGTATCATTATTTGTATTTAATACAAGACGTAATTAATTAATTTAAATAAATTAAAGATTTTAATTAAATTAGTTAATATGATATATATTTTTTTAAAATATTATAAGCGTTCTCTTTAATTTTTTTCCCTCTTTTATTTAATTATTGTTGAGATAATATCAATAGAGTTAATTTAGAAAAAATTAATAAATATATGAAATAAGATTTATATATAAGATTAACATTAACTCACCAATTAAATTTTATATTAAGTACAAGAGGAGTATTTTTTTTTTTCTTTCCAACGCAAAAATATCACTATCAGTGCAAGGTAAATATATGAGTGATTAAATTAATAGGCATCTAGGTGATTAAAATTTTAAATTTAAAAGATGATTTTACATCTGAAAAAAAAAACAGAGAGATGATTTTACAGCATACTAAATTAAAGATGATTTTGATGGAAAAAATTAAAGATAATTTTGAATAAAAGAAAAAATTTAAAATATTTATAAAAATGGTGTATTTGAATCCTTTATCTTCATACATAATTTCATTCTAATTTCTTAATTTTATAAAAAATCTTTTTTATTCACCCCCTGACAAGACTTTCGCATTGTCAATAAGATCTGAATCCATAAATTTATGGATTATGAGTCAAAATTTTACTAATTAGATCAACTTTTTTGTTTTTTGGGGGTACAATTAGGTCACCTTGTCCAAGATGGAATATAATCCAATCATAAGCAAATCGTATTCAGAACCTGGGCCGAGCTATACTTGGGCCCAGGTCCCATTTCTTTCCCATATTACTGGGCCGGGCCTCTTTCTGTAAAAACCCTCAAAATGTTAAAAGGATGCGTTTAGCAAGACTCTTACCTCGTCGCGCAGCAATTGCTAGGGTTTTGGAGAGACGAGAGGAGAGCAGGGAGCACAGCAGCAATGGCTCAGGCGCAGCCAATTGAACAAGTGCAATGTTTCGGCCGTAAGAAGACCGCCGTCGCTGTGACTCACTGCAAGCGCGGCCGTGGGCTCATTAAGATCAATGGCTGTCCGATCGAACTTGTGCAGCCGGAGATTCTCCGATTCAAAGCCTTCGAACCCATCCTCCTGCTCGGAAAACACCGTTTCGCCGGTGTAGACATGCGTATCAGAGTCAAGGGCGGTGGTCACACCTCTCAGATATACGCTATTCGCCAAAGTATAGCCAAGGCTCTCGTTGCTTTCTACCAGAAGTACGTGGATGAGCAGAGTAAGAAGGAGATTAAGGATATTCTTGTTAGGTACGATCGAACTCTGCTAGTCGCTGATCCTAGGCGGTGCGAGCCCAAGAAATTCGGTGGTCGTGGTGCTCGTGCCAGGTTCCAGAAATCTTACCGTTGAAATCTTTGTGCCGGACGATCGTGCCTATACGGTTTTTTCTACATTGAATTTGAGTTATCGGTTCATGTTCTATGCTGTGGAAAACTTTTGACATCAACTTGTAGGTCTTTCGTTGTTGGCTTTTTCGTTTATGAACCAGTGTGGCGCTTTTATTCATCTAACTTTATAATCCGAATTCAATACATCTCAGGTATGGTTTTGCCCTTCAGAAATTCGATGTTTGAATCTAGCTGCTTTCATTGTTGTCACCTTGGCAACATTTCTTTTTATTCTTGTTCTATCTATCTCTCTGTTTTTTTTTTGATACTCAAATGTTGTCATGTGGGCTGTCTTGATATAAGATAATTGTCATTTAAACTATTGCTACATAATTACTGTTTAATAAAACTGAAATAGATTGAGTAATTATCAACTTAATATGCAATTGGTTGAGATACATAAAGAAGAAATTCATCAACGAAATAGCCAAGTTGATTCTATGAAAGACCTCATCAGAGCAGCTTTCTTAGGCTATAGTAATTCTTCAATTAGATTTTTATTTATCCTTAGCCATTTTGATTTAATTGTTGAAGCTTTGTGCGGTAGGAACAAATTTATCATGAAAGGTAGCTTAACATAATTGCAGAAAATAATTAGAGTGGATGAGGAACATATTGTACGCGTTTTTATGATCATAAAGAAATTGTCTTCCATGTTTTTGGGAGGTCAGCCCTTGGATGATTTTAGCTTTCTTACGAGTTATGACCCATTATATTTCTTTTTTTGGCCATATGACCCGTTATATGAGTGAGGAAAGACATTGGTGAAAGGAAAAAAGTAGAGTGAAAAATGTTTTCTCTTCATCTCTTGGGATATTTTTTTGGTCCAACATCTCTTGGGATATAAATGAGAGAATAATCAAAATGAAAAAATAAGTTGATATTTTTTAATTTTGAAAAACATGTTTAATTTTCAAAGTCTTTTCACTTTTGGAGAAAATATGTGCTCTCCATCCCTTTTGTTCTCATTCGCATACTTTTCCACTTCAAGGAGGGGATTTTTCTATTTCTTTTTCTATTTTTTTCCCATCCAAAGACGGTCACGTATTCTGGGGAGATTTGTTTAAATACAGAGGAAAAGGGTGGTTTTGATAGATTAAATATGAGAGCTGTTACTTATTAGGATAGAAATAAGGGAATGTGCTCCAATTTGTTTGCCAACGTGTGTGTATATGAAATCAAACGAAATCACATTTTTCTCTGATTCGCTTCAATCAACTAATTCAGCTACAAAACTTGTCACAAGTTTTCAAGTAGGTTATTGTCAACAAGGCAGACGTACGTATTGCCTGACTATTTAATGCGGTCTTGTATTTTTTTGGCTCTGAATCTAACACTTATTTTATAATTTAATTTTAAATTTATGATTAGAGGAGTATATAAACGAAAAAGAAATTTGCCTCTGATAAATCAGAAGCAATGCGCTGCACGAATACATTCTGTTTGCAAAGTGATGGCTGGTTGAGTGGAGCTGTTGACAGTGGTGGTGATAATTACTCCCTCCGTTCCTTATTATAAGAGACATTTGATGCTTATAGCATGTTTCAAAATATAAGAGACACTTAAAAGTTGTCTCTACTTTTTTGTGTTGATTTTCTATTTTACTCATATTTATTGTCTCCAACTCATACTCTCTCTCCTTCCCACTTCTCTTTCTTTTAAGAATTTACTATTGTTCTCTCTCATGCTCTCTCTCCTTATTAATGAGGGCATTTTTAGAAAAAAAAACTATACTTTTTACACATTAATTGTTCTTAACTAATTTTAACTATTTTTTTGATCAACGTAATTCGGTTATTCGTCTCTTTAATAAGGAACGGAGGGAGTAGCATTTAGCGCTAAAAATAATAACAGTCCTGTGACTTCGTTCCCACCGTCATTGTGTTTATTTAGTTATTATCACCCAAGAAAAATATTAGTGGAGACATAACATTCTTGGTTTTTTTTTTTCCAATTAAACACAAAAATCCTTCTATTAAAGACTCATTTGAAACATTGGTATGTGCTAAAATATTTGTAGCTTTTATAATAATCTCATGGAATAAAAAAGACTAGAGTCTCCAACCATATTCACTAAGTTCATTAAGCTTGATTCTGACTGTTAATCGAAATTAATTTTTTTTTTAAAACTCATCAATTTGATTAGTGAAATAAAAAAAAAAGACGAATCATAACAAATGACAAAAATTAGAAACTAAGAGAAATTTAACAACTCTATATGTGCACCCAAGTATGCCGCCATATATAAATGGTACTCCTCCGGTCCTTATTATAAGACCCAATTTGACTTTTTATTTGGTCCTAATTATAAGACCCAATCCATTTTCTCTCTTATATTTATGCATTTTTTTCCAAGATAATCCTTCTAATAATGATAGTTTTAGCCAATATACTTAATTAGCAATGATATTTTAGGAATAACAACACTTATTTATTATAAATAACCAACTTAACTTACTTCCTTAATCTCCTCAAATAAGTCAATTGGGTTTTATAATTAGGACCGGAGGAGTATTTACTCATAGAAGGTCTGAAATTTTTTTTTTGAATGAAAAAGGACAACAGGAAGGAAATACAGAAAAACAACGTAAAAACAAAAACAGCCCCTACAAACTACTCCTCGTCCGTCTCAGAAAAGTCGGGAAGGGGAGAAGGTCTGAAATTAAAGGAGGCATACAATAACTTATGGAGAAATAAAAAAATAAAAAAAATAAAATGTGGCGGTCTTTCTTGTTTTATTATAAATCGTAAATTTGATACTTGTGAATAAAAAATTCCTTTGCGTAATTTTTCTTCGGATAAAGATCAAAATGCATTAATAATAAAATAAAAAATACAACGTCACGGATAAGAATTAAGGGGGAAAAAAAATCTCCTAACTCTTCCTAGAAGCTAATTTTACACGAGAGAGAGGGGGAATAATATTAATTATAAATAACAGGAAAGCTGGCGGGCTTGTCTGCAAAAAGAGGGATAAATAAGAGGGCGGTGTTCTCGTTTTGGGGAGAGCGCCGGTTCCTCCGATTTCAGCAGAAAGCGTGAGAAACATAAAGCAGAGAAGCGAAATCCTCATATAGACGCGAACAATCTCGGGAGATTAACGTAGTACAGTATGTCGGATCCATACGAAAGAGTGAAAGGAGGGAGGTTGAGCTTCAAAGGCGGAACCCTCGCCACGCGTAGCAAAACCATCGAGAAGAAGAAAAAGAAGAAGAAGAACAAGCACAACGACGCTCCTGCCGACGGTGAAATCGACTCTTCGAAACTCGAGAACCAGGAGGAGGCCTCCGCCGCCGACGGAGGAGGACGGTCGGGAGAAACCTACACGATCGACGCCGCGAAGAAAATGAAGTACGACGAGCTGTTCCCGGTTGAGGCTAAGAAGTTTGGCTACCAACCCAAGACCAACTTCAAGTCTATCGAGGAAGCCCTTGATGATCGCGTCAAGAAGAAAGCTGATCGTTATTGTAAATAATTGTTGTGCCTTCAGTGTTCTGCCCATCTCCAAAGTCTTGGTCCCCTTTTGTTCGGGTTCGTTTCGTCATATTCATTTCTGTTGAGTTGAGATTATAGTAATTGATACGACGGTTTTCTTTGGTAAAATTGAAAAAAGAAAAAACTCGTTTTAGACAAAAGTAAACGTTATCTTATAAAAATAATCAAGTTTTTCCAATAAAGTTTATCTTATATTTTGAACCAGAAGGAATACATGTTTTCTCAGCTCCTCAGCTTTCTTTTGATTGAAGCTCTTTACTGCTACTATAAAAAGTTGATACATCTTATGGCCAATTTTCATTGCCACTGTTGGATGAACTTCTCTTTTTAAATGCTGTTAATTTTGTTTTGAGTTTACTTTTCCTGAGATCATCTGCAGGCTGCAATCTAAAGCATATTTAGCAAATCCAATTCACTCAGTTAGCCACATGATCTGTTAGCAGTGTGCATAATGCAGAAAGAATGTTGTAGGTTATCTTTCTTATAGATATCCATAGTTGTGTAAACAAGAAGATGGTTATAATTTCTGAAGATGGAATTTTTACCTAAAGCATATGATAATTGATAATCAGGTTGGGGATGTTCCTTTGATATTTCTACTTTCTGTTGCTTCTTGTGATCCCTAACAAGTGACAAGATTTATACATGCAGAAGAAACTTGTGCTGGAACTTCCAAATAAATGTTCAATATCAAGCATATAATGTGCATTGACAGCAAACTTATTACTTGATATGGTTAGATTCATAATTTTCCAATGGAATAATATAATTCAATTGGCTTTTTTGCCTTTTCCTATTCCTGTTTCTTTAAAAGCGCCGTATGCTATTGACTCATTGATTGAAAATCAATTGGTGTCACTTAGATCTACGAAGCCCAGGGAAATGTGATTCTTTGTGTTGCAGCATGCTTTCTCTACTGGTAAGTAACAACACCACCCTTGTGGAAGCTTGGTTTTTGATCCTTGCCTATCATATGTATCACATTATCTGAACCTTTTTTTTGGGGGGGAAAAAAATCAATTGTTATGTATATATGAGCTCAGGTCTAAACTGACGAGCTCGTTGCTTTTTAAATAAAATGAAATTAATTATCCTTATTTGGTTTGTGATTTCTGTTTGGGTTTTAAATGACTGTGGTGGCAGGTGTATATACCGTATTTGTAAATATCAGAAGGAGATCCAAAGTCTGGAGGAAGTGGAGAAAAGATACAAGGCTCAATAGTTTTCATAAGGCCACACCATCTCTGCTCGGGATCTCCTTAGTACCATCAATCCTGAAGCTTAGATGTTAGTGCTTTTGTAAACTCTGTATAGTTGTCCAAATTTATATATATTTCCTTTTCATTAAAAAAAAAAAGTTTTCATAAGGCCTCGTGGTGTATCGATGGATTTAGTTCAACTTGAAGGCCAGGTGATGCTATTGATACCCTGTTATGTGATTTTCATTGTTTTTTGTTTTCGTCCCCTAAAATTACGGTTCTGTTGGACTTTATATATGTATATATGTTGCCAATTTACTCTCCATGTTAGCCCAACGTGCTTTTTCATAAGCCCAATAATTTTCTTTTCACTTCTATGAGATTATGTCTACGTGCATGTGTAAGAATTTTTTTTTTCAGCCTTTCTTTTTTATAAAGAAAAGTTAGGTAGGTTGGGTTTATTTTTTCAGTTTTTCAAATAAAGTATACGTTTATAATATATTTCATGTCACACATCAAAATTTTAAAATAATATGCTTTTTGAGATAACAACATATATAAATATTCTACTTACCAAAAAAAACACTTATATAAATATTCTTATTAACATATCAAAATGAAAGGGTAGTCTAATATATTATAGTTCATCCTTTGTAATAAAAAGCAAGCTTGATCTTTGCATGATCATTATGTTATATACCATTTAAAATTGTGGAACATTCACTATTAATTCATTTCATTGATTTGAAAAATAAAATCCAATCAAAATAAATAGATATATTTTGAGTTGTACCAAAAAAAAATGTTATTAATATGGTGGTCTCACTTTGACTTATCTCTACGATTATATCAAAATGTAAAAGGCATACAGATTATTTTGAGTCTTTCACATTGTAAAATGAA
Source organism: Neltuma alba (assembly GCF_004799145.2). Taxonomy (NCBI): domain Eukaryota; kingdom Viridiplantae; phylum Streptophyta; class Magnoliopsida; order Fabales; family Fabaceae; genus Neltuma; species Neltuma alba. The sequence goes on along the minus strand of NW_021634193.1, from coordinate 1,982 downwards.
CTTTTTTGACTAATTTTTGACTTTCCTCTTCACTCGCCACCGTTCTCAGAGTCGTCCTCCGTGGTGGAGTTTTCCCACCACGGGACGTCCTCTTCCTCCTCCTCCTCAGGTAGAGGTCCTTCTGTGAGGTTATCGTCTACAAAAAAAGGAAGAAGAATTCCCTGCTTGTTCATTGGTTCCGAAAAATAATCTATATCAAAATGTAAAAGGCATACATATTATTAATTAAAATTTAATTTAAATGATTCATCCCTGGAATTTAATAACAACAAAGAGAGGGCGGTGAGAGGAGGAGAAGAAAGAAGATGAATTAGTGATTTAGTGTTGGTGAATATTGGTGAGCGGTTTGGCCTAAAAAAATATTTAAAAAGAAGAAGAAGAATGAAGGAAAGAAAGAACTGTAGGTGAGCAGAATTGATTAGAAGTGGTCAAATGAACCTCTTTCTCTGTCGTCAAAAGCGTGGGATCTGACTCTTACGACATGCCTACGAAAATATTTTGAGTCTTTCACATTTTAAAATGACTTGACTTGAATTATGCATCAGAGATTTAGCATCTTTCAAAATGCAAATTTTCACATTTTAAAATGACTTTTTTTTTTACCAATTTTTGACTTTCCTCTATTCAACTTCGCTTTTCATTTCTTGTCACTCGCCGCGTTCTTAGAGCCGTTCTCAGAGTCGTCCTCCGTGGTGGAGTTTTCCACCACGGGACGTCATCTTCCTCTTCCTCCTCAGGTGCCGGTCCTTCTGCCATGTTGTCGTCTACAAAAAACGGAAGAAGCCTTCCCTCCTCGTCTATGGTTCCGTAAAATAATCTATCTATTAGATATTAGATGTATTCATTGTAATCATTTTGGGGCTTTAGGTGTATTGGGCTCGGGCCTCATTGTTGTTTTAAGCCCATTTAGTTTTCCGTCTTCTGTAGACCTATTTAGGTGGCTGACCGGATGTATTTTGTATGGACATATTTTCACTATTCAATAAAAGAGTATTATTCAACAGTCCACATTCTCTGAATGTTTTCATGGTATCAGAGCTGAGGTTGGTCTAAGTCCATCAACGGTATCTTTGAGCCCATCACACAAAACCTACCTACGAACGCCGGAAACCCAAGAAGTGAAGTGGATTGCCTTCTAACAAGGGTTCAGCGCCCTCTGTTCTAGCTCGAGAAATCAAGAAACCCTTACACGTCTAACCCTACCGATCAAGAATCTATCGATCAGAGATCGCGACTAGCATCATGGGGAAGAAAAGAATCTTACGGCCACTTCTGCAGACCTATTTAGGTGGCTGACCGGATGTATTTGTATGGACATATTTCACTATTCAATAAAAGAGTATTGTTCAGCAGTCCACATTCTCTGAATGTTTTCATGGTATCAGAGCTGAGGTTAGTCCAAGTCCATCAACGGTATCTTTGAGCCCATCACACAAAACCCACCTATGAACGCCGGAAACCCAAGAAGTGAAGTGGATTGCCTTCTAACAAGGTTCCGGCGTCCTCTGTTCCAGCTCGAGAAATCAAGAAACCCTCACACGTCTAACCCTCACCGATCAAGAATCGTACCGATCAGAGATCGCGACTAGCATCATGGGGGAAGAAAAGAATCTTGTGGCCACGTCGATTGATTTCACTAGTCCCCTGTTCCTGCATCCTTCAGATACTCAAGGAACATCCATTATCGGCTTAATCTTGACGGGGAGTGAAAATTATTACGGTTTGGAGCAAAGCTATGCTGATTGCTCTTCGAGGAAAAAATAAAGTTGGCTTCATCAATGGCTCGTGCAAGAAGAAGGATCAAGACTCCAAACTTCACGATCACTGGGAAAGGTGTAATGCCGTCGTTTTGTCGTGGATATTGAGCTCTGTTTCTAAGGACCTCGCCAATAGTCTGGTTTATTTCAAGAAGCGTCATCGGCCTGGGACGACCTGAAGGAACGATTTGATAAAATTTCAGGGTCATAGATTTTCTACTTACA